>NW_024103440.1:20002-58673 GCF_003945595.2 Pipra filicauda
CCCCAGTGTCCCCTGACCCCCCCGTGCCCCCCAATGTCCCCTGACCCCCCCCGACCCCCCCTGACCCCCCCGTGCCCCCCCAGGCGGACATGGCCACGTGGCTCCGGGTCATCCAGGCCACGGCCGCGCTGGGCCCGGGGGGGCCCCGGGAGGGCTCCGGGGGGGCTCCCAAGGGGATGTCGAGGGCCCTGAGCCTCCCCCCGGTGCCCCCCCCCGCTGAGGGCCCCCTCGGAGCCCCCCGGCCCCGCGAGCCCAAGGAGAGGGAGAAACGGTTCAGCTTCTTCAAGAAGAACAAGTAGAGGCCGAGGGGGTCCCACGGAGGGGTCCCGGACATGGGGGGTCCCACGGAGGGGTCCCGGACATGGGGGGTCCCCACGGAGCCAATGGAGGGACCCCCGGGCCGGGGGGACCCCGCGGAGCCGACGGAGGGACTTGGGGGGGCCCCATTGGGGGGTCTCTGTGTGTGTGTCCCCCCCCGTCCCGGTGACGTCCCCGCGCAGCCCCCACCCCAATAAAGAGACTGAGAGACACGGAGGGGTCTGAGTGTGTCGGGAACGGGACTGGGATCAGGACGGGACTGGGATCAGGATGGGACTGGGATGGGGATGGAGAGGGGATCAGGACGGGATTGGGATCAGGACGGGACTGGGATCAGGACGGGATTGGGATGGGGATGGAGAGGGGATCAGGACGGGATTGGGATCAGGACGGGACTGGGATGGGGATGGAGAGGGGATCAGGACGGGATTGGGATCAGGACGGGACTGGGATGGGGATGGAGAGGGGATCGGGAGCGGGTGGAACAGGCATGGGATTGGGATTGAAACTGGGATGGGCTGGAGACGGGATAAGAGCGGGATTCAGGTGCGGATGGGATTGGGGTTGGAAGGGGACGGGATTGGGGTTGGAAGGGGACGGGATTGGGATGGAGATGGAGATTGGGATATGGACGGGATTGGGGTGGGACAGAGTGAGATGGGATGGGAAGGGATGGGAAGGGATGGGAAGGGATGGGAAGGGATGGGGCAGGGCCGGGCTGGTTTCGCCAGCGTTCCCAGTGTTCCCAGTATGGCCCCGAGTGCTCCCAGCGCCCCCAGTACCCCCAGTGCTCCCACCACGTGAGCATTCCCAGTGCTCCCACCGTGCACCCCAGTGCTCCCAGCACTCCCAGTAAAGGCCCCAGGGTTCCCAGCGCTCCCAGCACGGACCCGAGCGTTCCCAGGACGTATCCCAGGGCTCCCAGAGCCCTCAGCGCGGATCTCGTGCCCCCAGCGCTCCCAGTATCCCCAGCGCCACATCCCAGCGCTCCCAGCGCTCCCAGTATCCCCAGCGCCACATCCCAGCGCTCCCAGTATCCCCAGCGCTCCCAGCACGCCCCCCCCCCCATCAATGGGCCGCCCCCGCCCCCCCCACCTCCCTCCATGGACCGCTCCGCCTCTGGCCCCGCCTCCTCCCTCCCGTGATTGGCCGCGGGGGCTCGGTGGGCGGAGCCATCCCGCGGAGCGGTGACGAAGCGCGGAGTTTGACGGACAGCGCCGGCGGCCAATGAGCGCGCGGGAGGCGGGGCCGGGCCGGGAGACGCCGCCGCCATTTTGAGACAGCGCGCGGCGGACGGGGCAGGTGGGGGCGGGGGGGGCGATGGGAGGGGGTCGGTACCGGGAGGGGGGCAGTGGGAGGGGGTCGGTACCGGGAGGGGGGGGCAGTGGGAGGGGGTCGGTACCGGGAGGGGGGGGCAGGGGGGGGGGGGGGCCGCAGTGTGAGGGGTGTTTGGAGTTGGCTTACGGGAGGGGTGTGGGGGCAGTGGGAGGGGGTCGGTACCGGGAGGGGGTCGGTACCGGAGGGGGGGGCAGTGGGAGGGGGTCGGTACCGCGGGTTATGGGGGGGGGACACGCCCCGGCCCCGACCCCGCTGAGGCGCCCGGAGGCCTCAGGGTTGGGGCGTCCGAGAGGGTCTGGGGGGGTCTCGGCGCTGTCGGGGGCGGAGGCGTTTGGGGGGGGGGGGTCTGAGATTCGAGGGGGTCTCAGATCCGGGGGGGTCTCACATCCGGGGGGGGGTCTCAGGGCGGTTTGGGGGTCTCAGGTCCGAGGGTTCTGAGCCCTGGGGGGTCTCAGATCCGGGGGGTTTTCAGATCCGGGGGGTCTCAGGCCTGTGGGGGGGTCACAGGCCCAGGAGGGGTCTGGGGTGGGGGGTCCCAGATCCGGGGGTTTTGGGGCTCGGGGCGTGGCTCTGCCCTGCTGGGGGGAGGGCAGAGGATTTTGGGGGGTTTTGGGGGGGTCACAAGCCGTGGAGGGGTCAGAGATTGGGGGGCTCAGCCCTTATTGAGCCACAGCCCTGGAAGTGGGGTGGGGGTCGGAGGTTTGGGGTGTTTTGTGAGGATTTTGGGGGTCGGGGGGCACAGTTTTGGGGAATTGGAGGTGTTTGGGGGCTCAGCCCTTTGTTTGGGGTGAGGCCTTACAGGGGGCAGAGATTTAGGGTATTTGTTTGGGATAAATGGGGGGTGTTTGGGGGCACAGCCCCGTTGGGAGGGTCAGAGGTTTGGGGTGTTTATTTGGGGGGGGGAAATTGGGTTTTCGGAGGGCTCTGCCGTGAAGGAGAAGGGACACAATTTTTTGGGGTGTTCATTTGAGGGGAATTCGGGGACTCAGCCCTGAGGACACACACAGAGGTTCAGGGTGTTGATTTGGGGTGTCCGTGGCCTCAGCCCTGGCAACGCACACGCGGATTTTTGGGTCATTTGGGGGCTCAGCCTTGGGAACACACAGAGAGGTTCGGGGTGTTAATTTGGGGGGTTGATTCGGGGTGTTTGGGGGCTCAGCCCCGAGGACACACAGAGAGGTTCGGGGTGTTAATTTGGGGGGTTGATTCGGGGTGTTTGGGGGCTCAGCCCCGAGGACACGCAGATATTTGCTTCGGGGGCACAGCCCTGGGGATCCCCCCCGAGGTTTGGGGTGTTCACCTGGGGGGATTCTGTGCCCCGGAGCCCCGCGGGGGTCCCCGGGCCGGGCCGTGTCTCAGGGAGGGCTCTCGGGGGTCCCCTGACGGCGCTGTCCGGGCGCAGGCGGGTCGCGATGGTGAAGCTGTTCATCGGGAACCTGCCGCGGGAGGCGACGGAGCAGGAGATCCGCTCCCTGTTCGAGCAGTACGGGAAGGTGCTGGAGTGCGACATCATCAAGAACTACGGCTTCGTGCACATCGAGGACAAGACGGCGGCCGAGGACGCCATCCGCAACCTGCACCACCACAAGCTGCACGGCGTCTGCATCAACGTGGAGGCCAGCAAGAACAAGAGCAAGGCCTCCACCAAGCTGCACGTGGGCAACATCAGCCCCGCCTGCACCAACCTGGAGCTGCGCGCCAAGTTCGAGGAGTACGGCCCCGTCATCGAGTGCGACATCGTCAAGGACTACGCCTTCGTGCACATGGAGCGGGCGGAGGACGCGGTGGAGGCCATCCGGGGGCTGGACAACACCGAGTTCCAGGGTGAGCTCGGGCCGCGGGCGGCGGGGAGGGCTCTGGGGGTCCCGGCGGAGGGTCCCGCTCCCCCGTCCCAGGTGCGACCACGATCGGCTCCGGGCGCTTGCCCGCCCACCCTCCCCTCGCTGCCATGAAGCACCACCGGGGTTTCGGGGTTGGTGTCGTTCGGTGCCCCCCCGGCGCGGCTCCCGGTGCGGCCGGAGCGAGGGCTCGGGGCTCGGGGGCGCTGGGCCGGGGAGGACGGCACTGACCCATCTCTGATTAACCAGCACGGCCGCCCCGCAGGAGGACCCCGACGGCGACGTCCTGTGCCGGGCCGGAGCAGCGGGTGACGCCAGGCTGCCGCCCGCCCTTGTAGCCTTGCCCAGCCTGGTAAGAGGGTGACGGAGGCGCCGACCCCGCGCCCGGCGTCGCTCGGGCGCTCGCCGGGGCCGAGTGGCCGGGCTCGAGCCGCGGCGATGGCGGCGGCGATGGCGAGCGCGTCTCCCGGCCGGGTGCTCAGGGCGGCGTCCGGCGCTTCACCCGCGTGGCGGCGGCGGCGGGGCCGGGTCCTGCCGGGACTCCGCACGCCCCGCTCGGGGCCTTCCCCAAAACGCCGACCCAGCCGGGACGGCGCGGCCGCGCCCGGAGCTCCCGCGGCCACGCTCGGCTTTGCCTCGTGCCCCGTTCGTGCCGGGGCCGTTCCCGGCGTCACGTCCCTCTTGCCGCCGCTCTGGCGTTTTCCGGCGGGAAGCTTTGCCGTCGTACGGGGCTGGCGGGGCCGGGGCCTGTCCCCGGGCTGCCGGGGCTTTGCCGGGGCGGCTGCGGTGGCACCGTCCCGGTAAGTCGGTGTCCGGTGTCCATCCAGCGGCTCTCGCTCGGTCCCGTGGCAGCTCCTCCCGTGCCGGTCGCTGCGGAGGGCTGGGGAGGCGGCGGCCGGTCCCGTCCCGTCCCATGCCGGTGATCCCGCGCCGGGGCGGCCGCACTGACCGTCCCTCTCCCCTCTCCCCAAGGCAAGCGGATGCGCGTGCAGCTGTCCACCAGCCGGCTGCGGACGGCGCCCGGGATGGGAGACAAGAGCGGCTGCTACCGCTGCGGGAAGGAGGGGCACTGGTCTAAGGAGTGCCCCGTCGATCGCCCGGGGCAAGTGGCGGACTTTGCCGAGGCCTATAACGAGCAGTACGGAGCCGTGCGCGCTCCCTACGCCGCGGGCTATGGGGAGACCGTGTATTACGATGAGGCCTACGGCGGGATGGCCGACTACTACAAGCGCTACCGCGTCCGCTCCTACGCCACGGCCTCCGCGTACGACGCCTACGCGGAGCAGACCATGGCCCAGTACTCCCAGTACGCCCAGTACTCCCAGGTCCAGTCCTCGGCCATGGCCGCCACCACGGCCATGGCCGGCCGCCTCCCCGCCGCCCTCGACGCGTACGACCGAGCGCTGCTGCCGACCCCGGGCGCGGCGGCCGCCGTCGCCGCCGCCGCCACCGCCGCCGCGGCGGCCGCCTCCTCCACCTATTACACCCGGGACAGGAGCCCCCTGCGCCGCACGGCCGCCGCGGCCAGCACCGTGGGAGAGGCGTACACGTACGAGCGCGGCCAGCTCTCGCCCGTCTCCTCGGTGGCCCGGGCCTCGCTCTACGACATGCAGCGCTTCGGGCGGGACCCGTACGCGGACCGGGCGCGTTATTCCGCCTTCTGAGCCGGAGGTGAGCGTGTTGGCGGCACTCGGTGCCGCGGGGGGGCCCCGCTGCCGGTGGTCCCGGTTGTGCCAGTTGAGCTCGAGGCGGGTGATGGGTCGCGGTGACGCAGATGGGCCCCCGTGACGCGGACGGGCCGTGCCGGGGTCCCGCGGGCGTTAAAGCCCGGCCGTGCCCAGGAGGTGCCGCGCTGAGCGGGGTCGGTGCTGGCGGTCGCAGTCGCGGCCGTAACTCAGGTTCCCACCGGGCCGGGAGACGTCCTGGCACAGTCCCCGCAGGGTGGGGGGTTCCTGCAGAGCCCCCGGGCCGTGGCTGCCACGATGACCCCCCGGGGTAACTCCAGGCTGGAAGGGCTCTGCCCCGGTCCCGCTGGGCCGGAGGGTCCCGGTGGCCGCTCGGAGCCCCCGCTGCTGCTCCACGTCAGGACTCTCTGGTTGCTCCCAGGAAAGCCGCAGCTCCCCGGGGTGCCGGGGCTCGGCACGGTCTCGGGGGGCACCTGCGCCAACTGCTCTTTTCTCTTTCAGGTAAGATTTGTGCGGCTGGACGTCGGGGTCCCGTCGCACGCCGATCGGCGCCGCGCGTCTCGGGCCGCGCCGGGTCCCAGCGCCGCCGCGTGCCGCTCCCCAGCCGGTTCCCCATGGACGCGCGGCTCGGCCCGGGCAGGATTAGCTCAGCCCTTCCCCCTCCCCAGCTTCCCCCGCCCCCCCGGGCAGGATTTTGCTTTTCCAGGTGGTTTTGGGTCCCCGCCCCCCCCCCGGGGCTCAGGTGCCGCCGTCCCCCAGCGCCAGCTTTGCTTTGCTTCGCCGCCCCCCCGTCGCTCCCCCCGGAGCTGCCCCGAGTCGTCGTTTGCCTTTTTTTTCTCCTTTATTTTTGAGAGGCTGGAGAAGCCCGTGGTAGGTTTGTAGCCCAAGGCCGTAGCTGACCGGAGCCCGCCGCGCCGGCGGGGGTGGATCCCCCCATCCTTAGCGTCCCCCGACCCCCTTTTCCGGTAAAATAAACCCAGAATTTTTAACAAATGGCGCTGGCTCCGCCCCCGCTTCTTTCTCTGCACTCGAGTCCCCCCGGAACGTGGCGGGGAACCTTTTGGTGGAACCTTTTGGACTCACCGGGGCTGCCCCTGCCCTGCCCGGCTCTGCCAAGGGAGGGGCAGATGAGCTGGGGAAAGGGGGGCACCCCAAAAATAGCCCCCGGCCCCCACAACGAGGCTTTAATGAGCCCCCGGCTCTGCTCCCCAGTTTCCCTGCGCCCTCGGGGGTTTTCCTCCTCGTTTTCCTCCTCACGGGCAGCCTGAGCAGCAAATTAACCTGCCCGGGGCTAATTAGTCCCCAGACTGGCTGGTTTGTCCAAATTAACCTGCCCGGGGCTAATTAGTCTCTCTGAACTGGCTGGTTTGTCCCCACGTTGTCTCGTCGGTCCCCAGCCTGGCTCCCCGGTCCCCGTGTGTATTCAGTGGTCCCCAAAGGGGTTCATTAGTCCCCAACCTGCCTGGTCCGTTCCTAAACCATCTCCCTCCTCCCCACACGGCTCCTTTGTCCCCGAGTGGCCCCTGCCACCCTCCTGCCTCTCCCCCCTCCTGCCTCTCCCCCCTCCTGCCTCTCCGTGCTCCTTCTGTTCTTCGGTGACGTCGCCGGTTCCGCCTGCGCTGGCTCCGCCTCTGCCTCGGCAGCTGCCGCTCCAGTCGCTCCCATCACTCGGTGACGTGGCCCGGGGGGCTCGGGGGACGCGTGGCTGCCCTGGAGAGGAGGGGAGAGGCCTTAGACCCTCCTGCCTGGCTAATTAACGTGGTGTTAATGAGCCCCGGCCGGCCCTCCCACAGCACAACCAGGCCCGTGCCTCTAGAAAGGCTCACGGTGGCACAGGTGACTCGTGGCACACACGCGGGTTTGCCCCTCAAAACCAGGTTTTCTCACCCAAAACGAGGCCGTGGTGCAGGCCGGTGCCCGGCAATGCCTCGTGTTCACCGCAGCAGTGTCACGATGGCTGCGAGTCCAGCACTGCTGTCCCCAGCGCTCCGGCCCTTCCCGCTGCCGGCGCGGCACAGCTCGTGCTCCAAACCCGCCTCTTCCGTGGCGGCAAAGCGGCTCCAGCGCCAGGAGCGGCACCGAAACGGGGGGTCTGTGGTGACAGTGGCACCGGGAACGGTCGCTGAGGGTGGGAGGGAACCCCCGGGGCCAGGGAAGAACCAGGCGGGAGGCGTCGGGAATCAGAACAGACCCCACTGTTTATTTACAATCATAAAAAACCCCGGCACCGCGCCGGGCACGACGCTGGAAACGGGGGGAATTCACCCAAAAACGGGGCGACTCGTGGTACAAAAAGAGCCTCGGTGGCTTACGAACCGGCACCGAGCGCCAGCGGCGCCACGACGTAACCGCAGAACCCTCTAGAAAACTCAAATAAAGAGCGACAAACCGAAAAAAGCAGCTAAAAAAGCCCAGTCCGTGCGCCGGGAGCGGCTCACAGGCGGCGCTGGTAGCCCGAGTGGACGCGGGCGGCGGGCAGGTAGTCGTTGTACCCGCCCGAGTACCGGGCGTACTCGGCGTGCGCGTCCGGCAGCCGGCGGTAGTCCAGCGGGGACTTGGTGGGCGAGCGGCGGTAGCCCAGCGGCGAGTCGGCTAAGCGCCGGTAATCGGCCAGGTCGGACAGGCGGCGCTCGGAGCCGTACCTGGGCGAGAGAACAGACGGGGATGAGTTGAGGGGGGGGACGGACGGTGCCCAGATCCTCCCCGGCGGCACCGCATCCCACCCGGGCGCACGTCGCGACTGGCACGGCCGGCGCAGGACGGGTCGGGTGCCACGGTGGCTCCGCCGCGCGCCGCCGGCTCCCCCCGCCCCGCCCCGAGCCCCATCCCGCCCCCGGGACGTAGAGCACGAGCGGAACCATCGCGCCCCCCGCGCCGGTGCCACGCCGGTCAAGCCCCGAGGGGCGCGCCGGTGCCCGGCCAGCCGGTGCCCGGCGAGCGGCAGGGGCGGGTGCGGGTGCCCCGCCCGGCGCCGTACCTTTTAGCCAGGGCGGACGATTTTTTGTACGGGTCGTCGTAGACGGCGCTGCGAGGCGGGGACAGGCGGGTGCGCTCGTAGGGCGGTGCGGCGGCGGCGGCCTGAGCCAGGCCCAGGTAGGAGCCCGCCGGCTGCCCCAGCTGGCTCGGCCCGTCGTAGGCGCTGCCCGGCTGGGCTCGGTACGCGGCCGCCAGCGTGGCGGAGGAGGGCTGCTGCGCCGGGTAGGACGCCGCCATGGCGCCGGAGGCCTGGGCCCGGTACGCGGCTGTCAGCGGGGCGGAGGCCTGCGCCTTGTAGGAGGCGGCGGCGGCAGCCTGGCTGCCGTAGGACGCGGCCAGCGACGAGCCCGCCTGCGCGCCGTAGCCGGCGGGGAGCGCGGCGGCGGCGGGCTGGCTGCCGTAGGACGCGGGCAGGCCGGCGGCGGGCTGGGCGCCGTACGAGGCCGAGTGGCCCACGGTGGGCTGGGCGCCGTACGAGGAGGAGAGCGCGGGCTGGGCGCCGTAGGAGGCCGAGTGGCCGGCCATGGGCTGGTAGGCGGCGGTGGCGTGACCGGTCACCACCTGGGCGCTGTAGGAGTTGGCGTGCACCGCCACAGCCTGGGCGCTGTAGCCGGCGGAGAGCGCGGCGCCGGGCTGGGCGCCGTAGGAGCCGGCGTGGCCGTCCACGGGCTGGCCGCCGTAGGAGGCGGCGGCGGGCTGGGCGCCGTAGGATGCCACGTGCGTGGCCACGGCCTGGGCGCCGTAGGAGGGGGCGGGGCCGGCGGCGGGCTGGGCGCCGTACGCGGCCACGGCGGGCTGGGCGCCGTAGCCGGACGAGTAGCCGGAGGCGGGCTGGGCGCCGTAGGAGGAGGCCAGGGCGGCGGACTGGACGCCGTAGGAGCTGAGGGAGTTGGCGGCGGGCTGGGCGCCGTAGGCGGCGGCGGGCTGGGCGCCGTAGGAGCCGAGGGAGTTGGCGGCGGGCTGCGCGCCCGCGGCGCCCAGGGAGCCGACGGAGGGCTGGGAGCGGTAGGCGCTGCCCAGCGAGGCCGAGGGCTGGGCGCGGTACGCGGCCGCCTGGCCCGTGGTGGGCTGCAGGCGATAGGCCACGCCCACGGAGGCCGAGGGCTGGGCGCGGTACGCGGCGCCCAGCGAGGCCGAGGGCTGGGCGCGGTAGGCGGCCGGCTGCGCCGTCACGGGCAGCGTCACCGCCGCGTAGCCGGCGCGGGTGGGCGAGCGCCGCAGGGGGCTGCGGTCCCTGCCGAAGTAGGAGGGGGAGCTGGGCCGGGCCGGCGCCTCGAAGGCGTCGTACTTGGCGCCGAAGCGCTGCTGGTAATCGTACAGGGACGAGGCGGTGCCGTAGCCGGCGCCCGCGGCCGAGGGGAAGGCGGCGTCGGCCGCCCGGCGCTGCTGGTCGAAGCCCTCGATCTTGGGCTGGAACTTCTCGCGGTACTCGAGGCCGATGCGCTTGGTCTTGTCGACGCCGAGGGCGGGCGGCGGGGCCTGGCCCCCGCCCTTCTTCTGCACGTTGGTGGAGAGCTCCACGTTCACCCGGCGCCCCTTCACCTCCTTCCCGTTTAGGTTTTCGATGGCAACTTTAGCATCGGCTTCGTTCTCCATGTGCACAAAGGCATAGTCTGACAAAGCAGCAGAGAGAGCAGTGAGGGGAGAAAACACAACTCGTTAGCGGAGCCGGCGCTAACGAGCCGCGCGGCGGCGGGACGGGCGCAGGACGGGCACGGACGGGCCCCGCTCCGCCGGCAAAGACACGACCGCCTCCGTTGCTCCTGCCCAGAGAACCTGCCAGAGCCTGAGGAGCCCCCGCCTGCCCGGCCCCACCCGGCTCACAGCCCCCCCACAGCCCCCCCGTTCCCTCTGGCCCCCCTTCCCTGCCTCCTGCACCCCATGAGGGGTGGGGGACTCCCCCCAGCCCCTCCCCAGGCACACGGGGACCGAGGGCCCCGGCGGCGTCGGCACCGGGGGCTCAGCTGGGGCGTCCCGGCCGTGAGCGGAGCAAAGCTGAGAGAACCGGCGCCAGCAGAGGGAGAGGGAGGGGGAGAGAGAGGAAAAGGGGGAGAGGGGGGAGAGAGGAAGAGGAAAGGGGGTGGGGGGGACACACAGGAAGAGAAGAGGAGAGAGAGAGAGAAGGGAAGGAATTGAGAGGACAGGGAGAGAGAGGAATAGGGGGGGAGAGCGGAGAGAGAAAAAGGGAAATAAGAGAGAAAGAGAGGGAGGAAGGGGAGGGGGGAGGTGAGAGGAGAGAGGAAGGGCCCTGAGCACCCCCTGTGAGTGCCCGGCCGTGGCGAGGAGCCGGTGCCGCGCGGCACAACCGCGGCACAGCAGCGCGGAGGCGTCAGAGAGAGGAGAGCGAGAGCGGGGAAGCGGGACCCGGGGGCACCCGGCCCAGTGGGTCTGGGATGCCCCCACGGTAGCCAGGGCTCACCCCCGGGACACGACGGGTCCGGGGCCGGCACGGGGAGGGCAGTGACCCCGCGGTGCTGCCCCCGCGGTCACAGACCGGGACCACCGGAACCGGCGACCGCCCAGCCGAGGGTGCGCCAGGAGCGTCGCTGGCAGAGCAAACCCACCCCGGACCCTCGAGCGTCTGCACTGAGTCACCTCCTCCTGCGTCCCCTCTGCCATCCCACCCTCCTGCCTCCTGTCCCAGCAGCCCAAGGAGGGGAGGGGATGTCCCCCCATGTTCCCCCCAGCCCTCCTGGCACCCCCTGAGCCCGAGGGGACGCGGGTGGGTTCTGCTGGGCTCCGCTGGCAGCTGCGACCTGGGACGAGAGAGCAGAGCGACAACGTCCCCCTCCCGTGGGCGAGGGGACGGCGAAGACGTCACCAGTCACCAGGACGGGGGGACACGTGCGTTGTGGGACGTCGTTGTGGGACATCACCGGGGTGGGACGACAGACGTGGGCATGGCGGGGTGACACCAGCGGGGTGACACCTTTGGCGCCAAGGTCGGGGAGATGCGGTGACACTGCCACGCTGCGTGTGACACGAGGGTGACACCTTTGGCACCAGGGTGAGGGGGACACACGGTGGCACTGCCACACTGTGTGACACGAGGGTGACACCTTTGGCACCAGGGTCAGGGGGACACGCGGTGGCACTGCCACACTGTGCGACACGGGGGTGACACCTGCTCAGAGCAGGGTCAGGGCGAGGGGGTGACGCCATCACACCCTGTTGGGGGTCCCCAGTGTGGAGCCGTCGAGCCCCTGGGGGGTTTCCCGGCTCCCTTGCCCTCAGGGTGTGCATGTGGAGCAGGATGGGCCGAGGGCTGTCCCAGAGGGGGCAGCGAGCAGGGCCGGGGGGAGGCGGCGCTGGAAGGCGGGACAGTGGGGTGGGTTTTGGGGGGCGTGGGGAGCCCCGTCAGAGCCGCACAGCCCCGCCTGGGGCGGGGGAGGCGATGGAGGAGGACACGGGTGGCTGAAGGGGGAGAAGGGGGCGGTTCGGGGAGCCCACGGGGCCTCGCCGAGCGAAGGCGATGGAGGACACGTGGCTTCAAGGGGATCATGGAGGGGCTCAGGGGGGCGGGCTGGGGAGCCCGGACAGGCTCGTACAGCCCCACCCGGGGCCGGGGGAGGCGATGGTGGAGGACGTGGCTGCCAGGACGGGGGTTCTGGGGGGCTGAGTCGCCCACACGAGCTCGCACGGCCCCACCTGGGGCTGGGGGAGGTGGCGATGGAGGACGCGGCTGCCAGGACGGGGGTCCTGGGGGGGGGTTCAGGGAGCCCCCACGGGCTCGCACCCTCCGCTCCACCAGCCCGGGCAGCGCCGGGGTCCGGGCGGGGGCGGCGCCGCAGTCGGACGGAACTCGGGTCCCTCGGGTCGCCCGGCGGCGCGGGCCGAGCTCGGCGGGGGCCGCACGGCCCCAGCGGCGGGTCCGGTACCTTTCACCACGTCGCACTCCACCACGGGGCCGTACTGCTGGAACAGCGAGCGCAGCTCCCCGCTCGTGCACGCGGCCGACACGTTCCCCACGAAGATCTTGCAGGTGTTGGTGGGGCGCGGCCGGGACGGCTCCACCACGATGCGGCGGCCGTGCAGCTGGTGCCCGTTGAGCTGCGAGATGGCGCGCGCGGCCGCCGCCTCGTCCCGCAGGTGCACGAAGGCGAACTGCTTCATGAGGGCGATGCCCAGCACCGGCCCCGCGGCGCCGGCGAACAGCTCGCTCAGCTCCTCCGCCGTCGCCTCCTCGGGGACGTTGCCCACGAAGAGTTTGATGCCGGGACGCATCGCGGCGGCGGCACGGGCGGGGAGCGGGAGCGGAGCGGGGACGGGCAGCGGCGGCGGCGGCCTCAAAATGGCGGCTGCTCCTGAGGGCGGCGGGGGCGGGGCGGGCCGTGCGCAGCGCGCCTGCGTGCCGTGTGCACCGCCCTCCCCTCAGCGCGCCTGCGTGCCGTGCGCACCGCCCTCCCCTCAGCGCGCCTGCGTGCCGTGTGCACCGCCCTCCCCTCAGCGCGCCTGCGTGCCGTGCGCACCGCCCTCTCCTCAGCGCGCCTGCGTGCCGTGCGCACCGCCCCCTCTGCGTGCCGTGTGCGCATCGCTCCGCCCGCTCTTTTCCCGCCGCGCTGTAGCCCCGCCCACCCCCATCGAACCACGCCCCTCTACATCAGGCCACGCCCCCTCTTAAAGGAGCCGCCGCTCGCCCCCCCCCCCCAAAATCCGCATCGGCTGCAGAGCGAGGGGCGTTTATTGGGGTCCCGCGTCCTCCTAGAGGTGGGGGCCGGGGGTCCCCGCGGGGGTGGCGCTGCTCCGGTCGCGCTCCTCCCACAGGGTGACGCCGTCGCAGGAACAGACGCGTTTGGGGTTCTGGAAGAGTCCGGCGGCCCGAGCCACCACACCACAGGCCAGGCTGGGGGGCACGGGGAGGGTCAGCCCCCAGACACCCCCCGAACACCTCCCCAGATCCGCCCAAACACCCTCCAAACTCCCATCTCAAATCCCCCCCAACCCCCACACAAACACCCCCCCAAACCCCCCAGAAATCCCCTCGAACACTCCCCCAAACCCCTCCAGGCCCCCCAAACACCCCCCAAAAAGGCCCAAACATCCCCCCCAAATCTCCCTCCAAAGCTCTCAAAACACCCCCCGAACACCCCAACACCCCCCAAACACCTCAACAGCCCCAAACACCATCCCAAAACACCCCCAAGGAGCCCCCAACATTCCCCCAAATCCCCCCCCAAACCCCTCACAGCTTCCCCCAGACACCCCCCCAAACCCGCTCCAAACACCCCCCAAACCCCTCAAACAAACCTTCCCTCAAACCCCCATCGAACCCGTCCCAACTCCCCCCCAGAGCCCCTCAAATCCCCTCCAAATCCCACCAAAACACCCCCAGACGCCCCCCCGGCCCCCCCGGGCTCACCCCGGCCCCGAGTTGCCGGTGAGGGGGGACAGGGGGTGGGACCCCCGGCCCAGATCGTCCTCGCCCTGGGCCACCACCACCGAGCGGCCGATGATGTCCGAGACCTGGGGGGGGTTGGGGGGCGGTCAGGACCCCCCTAGAGCAGGGGGGGGGCAGCCCAGATACCCCCAAAGGACACAGAACTGGGTCAGACCCCCCCCACTAATGGGGTACAACCCAGATACCCCCAAAAGACACAGAACTGGGTCAGACCCCCCCCCATTAATGGGGTAAACCCAGATCCCCCCAAAGACACAGAACTGGGTCAGACCCCCCCCCCCATTAATGGGGTACAACCCAGATCACCCCAAAGACACAGAATTGGGGTCAGACCCCCCCCATTAATGGGGTACAACCCCGACCCCCCCAGACACAGAACTGGGGTCAGGAGCCCCCTCCCAAAATCATGGCATTCCCCCCCATGTGACCACGGTCAGACCCCCCACCCCGGCCATGGGGTGCAGCCCTGGGAGGGGGTGACCCCCAGACCCCCCCAGACCCCCCCAGACCCCCCTTGCCCACCTTCAGCCGGGGGTCCTCGATGCGGAACCGCGCTCGGCCCTCGGCGTCCGCCCAGATGTTCCCCAGGTCCCCGGCGTGCTGGGGGGGTGAGGGGGGGTCCAGGAGCCCCCCCCAGACCCCCGGGGAGACCCCCAAACCCACAGAGTGCCCTCCAATTCCATAGAGTCCCCCCAAACCTCCAGGGAGCCCCCTCGACCCCACAGAGCCCCCCCTGACCCCAAGGGAGCCCCCCAAACCCACAGAGTGACCCCAACCCCACAGAGCCCCCCCTGACCCCAGGGAGCCCCCCCGACCCCACAGAGCCCCCCCCGACCCCAGGGAGCCCCCCCGACCCCACAGAGCCCCCCCCGACCCCACAGAGCCCCCCCTGACCCCAGGGAGCCCCCCAGACCCCACAGAGCCCCCCCCGACCCCAAGGGAGCCCCTTCAAACCCATCAGAGACGCTCTCCCCCCCCCCCAAACTCCTCAAAGACCCCCCTCCGAGCCCCTCAGGGACACCAAGAACCCCCTGAAAGAATCCCCCAACACCCCCAGAGCCTCCCCAGACCCCCTCACTGCCCCCCCAGAGACCCCCCAAACCCCTCATGGCCCCCCCAGACCCCCTCACTGCCCCCCCAGAGATCCCCCAAACCCCTCATGGCCCCCCCACCATGCCCCCCCAAACCCCCTCACTGCCCCCCAGGCCCCCCCCAAACCCCCTCATGGCCCCCCCAACCCCTCATGGCCCCCCCAAACCCTTCACTGACCCCCCCACACCCTCCCAGGCCCCCCCCAGCTCACCCTGTGCTGGTCCTGGGGTCCCCCGTGGGTCTCCCCGTCGGGGTTGAAGTGCCCCCCGCAGCTGTTCGGGGGTCCCAGGGGGTGAATCGGGGGGTCCCAGGGGGTGAATCGGGGGGTCCCCGTGTTTCCTCCCCCCCCCAGGCCCCCCCAGCCCCCCGGTACCTGTCACAGGGGTCCGACAGGTCCCCGAACTCGTGGACGTGGAGCCCGTGGGGGCCCGGGGGGAGCCCCGACAGGGCCCCGTCCACGAGGCAGCGCCCGGGGGAGACCTGCAGGAACCGAACCAGCCCCCGGACCCCCCCGGGACCCCCCAGGGCCGCCACGGCTGCACCCCCGGGGGGCGCTGGGGGGGGCAGGTCAGGGTAGGGAGCCCCAAAAACACCCCGGGGACCCCAGGGCAGCCCCCAGGGACCCCAAAACCTCCCACGAGGACCCCAAAAACACCCCCAACAGCCCCCCAGGGACCCCAGAACCTCCCACAAGGACCCCAAAAACACCCCCAACACCCCAAAATCCCCTCCACAGGACCACAAAACCTCCCCCAAAACTCCCCCTGTCACCCCCAGACCCCTCTGTGACCCCCCCTGAACCCCCCTATGATCCCCCAAACCGCTCACTGACCCACCCCAACCCCCCCTGTGACCCCCCAGGACCCCCCCTCACCGTCAGGGGAGCCCCCCATGCCCTTGAGCACGGCCCTGCACCCCCAAACCCCCCCTGTGACCCCCCCTCACCGTCAGGGGAGCCCCCCATGCCCTTGAGCACGGCCCTGCACCCCGAATTCTCCAGCAGCTCCTGCACCCGCTCGGCCCCCAGGGAGGTCTCCACCAGCACGGACTGGGCCTGGGGGAGCAGCTCCAGCAGCGTCACCCCTGGGGGGCACAAAAGGGGGTCTTGGGGGGTCCCCAAAACCCTGGAGGGGGTCCCCAAACCCTGGGGGGGGTCCCAAAACACTGGGGGGGTCCCCAAACCCTGGGGGAGCAGCTCCAGTGGAGTCACCCCTGGGGGGCACAAAAGGGGGTCTTGGGGGCTCCCCAAAACACTGGGGGGGTCCCCAAACCCTGGAGGGGGTCCCCAAACCCTGGGGGAGCAGCTCCAGTGGAGTCAGCCCTGGGGGGGACACACAAGGGGGGGTCAGGGGGTCCCCAAACCCGAGGGGGTCTCTAATCCCTGGGGGGGGGTCCCCAAATCCAAGGAGGGTCCCTAAATTCCTGGGGGGGTCCCTAAATTCCTGGGGGGGTCTCACCTGGGGTCCCCTCCAGCGCCGCCCTCACGGCGTCAGCGCAGCCCCCGCAGCTCATCTGCACCGCGAACTCCAGCTGGGGGGGAAAGGGGGGGTCAGCACCCAAAAAATGGGGGTCAGCATCCAAAAAATGGGGGTCAGCACCAAAAAATGGGGGTCAGCACTCAAAAAATGGGGGTCAGCACCCAAAAAATGGGGATCAGCACCCAAAAAATGGGGGTCAGCACTCAAAAAATGGAAGTCAGCACTCAAAAAATGGGGGTCAGCACCCAAAAAATGGGGGTCAGCACCTAAAAAATGGGGGTCAGCATCCAAAAAATGGGGGTCAGCACTCAAAAAATGGGGGTCAGCACCCAAAAAATGGGGGTCAGCACTCAAAAAATGGGGGTCAGCATCCAAAAAATGGGGGTCAGCACCTAAAAAATGGGGGTCAGCACCCAAAAATGGGGATCAGCACCCAAAAAATGGGGGTCAGCACCCAAAAATGAGGGTCGGCACCCAAAAAATGGGGGTCGGCACCCAAAAAATGGGGGTCAGCACCCAAAAAATGGGGAGGAAAAGGAGGGGTCAGGACCGAAAAAATGGGGGTCAGCACCAAAAAAATGGGGGGAAAGGGGGCTCAGCACCCCGAGAACGGGAGGAGGGGGGTGTGAACCCCCCCAACTTCTCTGTAAGGGGTCTCACACCCCCAAAACTCCCACAGAAAGGCCTCTGCCCTCCCCAAACCCTGGTCCCCCAGGGCCCTGCACCCCCAGAACTGCCCCAGAAGGGTCTCTGCGCCCCCAAATCTCCCACATCATGGACTCGGAACCCCAAACCCTGGTCCCCCGGGGCCCTGCACCCCCAGAACTGCCCCAGAAGGGTCTCTGCGCCCCCAAATCTCCCACATCATGGACCCGGAACCCCAATTCCCGGTTCCCCGGGAAGCGCCGCACCCCCAAACGCGCCGTTCCCGGCTCCCCGCACCCCCGGCCCCTCTCCCCGCACCCCCGGCCCCGCCGTGCCCCCCTCCCCGAGCCCCCCGTGCCCCCCCGGGGGTCCCGACCCTGCAGCTGCTCCCGGGCCCCTCCGGCTCCGCCATGGCCGCGGACTCTGCCCCCGGAACCTCCCGCGGGCACCGCCGGGGGGGGTCGGACCGTTATCGCGGCCGCACCGCCGGGGGGGAAGGATTTGCCTGGAGCGCCACTTCCGGCGTCCTGTCGCCATGGCAACGGCGCGGGGCCGAAATAGGCCCGGGGGGGCTTGAGGGACCCCGAGGAGCTTTTGGGGAGCCCGAAAGGAGCTTGAGGGGCCCGGGAGGGGGAGGTGAGAGACTCGGGGGGGGGTTGGGAGGCCCGGGGAGGATTGGGGGGGGGGGGCGAGTGGGTTGGGGGGCTCAAGGAGGAGGCCTGGGGGGCTTGGGGGGACTCGGGGGAGGTTTGGGGGGGTCCGAAGGGGTTTGTGGGAGCTGAGGGGGGAAAGGGGGAGTCCCGTGGGGTGCGGTGGAGTTTTGGGGGTCCCCAGGGGTGTTTGGGGGCCCCAGGGGGCACACTGGGTTTCCCCGTGGGGGTGTGGGGAGGGCCGCAGATGTCGGGGGGTTCATCCCGCCCACAGGGACCCCCAAATCCTCTGGGTGAGGGGCTTGGGGGCCTCCACTGCCAGCACAGGGACCCCCAAAATGACCGACACCCCTCTCCGGAGCCCCCCCTCAGCAAAACCCAACGGGGAGACCCCAAAGCCCCCCCGAACCACTCCCCCGGGACCCCCAAAACGCCGCGGGGCAATAAACGGTTGAAAAAACCACTTTATTCACCCAAAAAAGAGCACAGACACATCGGGGGGGGGGGGGGGCAGGGAAAGGGGCAGCACCAAAATCGGGACCATGGGGGGGGACACGGCAGGGACCCCCCCAGGAGGCTCAGGACCCCTCACAATAAAGGTCTAGACCCCCCCAAAAGGCTTAGGGACCCCCCCAAGTTGGGGATCAGCCCCCCTAATTTGGGATCAGAGCCCCCAGATTGGGGATCAGACCCCACCCTCCAAAGGGACTCTCAGAGCCCCCCCCAAAACCGGGGCTCAGGACCCCCCCCAAAGGGCTCAGAGCCCTCCCAGACTCTCAGAGCCCCCAAACCCAGCTCAGGATCCCCCCAAAGGGCTCAGAACCCCCCCAGACTCTCAGTTCCCCCCAAACCCAGCTCAGGATCCCCCCAAAGGGCTCAGAACCCCCCCAAAGGGCTCCGAACCCCCCAGACTCTCAGTTCCCCCCAAACCCAGCTCAGGACCCTCAGAGCCCCCGCACTCACCCCCCCGGCCCCCCCTCAGCCCATCCCCTCCCGGACCCGCTGCACCAGCCGGGCCCTCACGGCGCGACCCTCGCGGGCCCCCGGGCCGGGTGGCGGGGGGGGCTGCGGGGGGGGCTCGGGGGGCCCCGTGGGGGGCGGGGGGAGCCCCTCGGGGGGCTCGAGGGGGAGGCGGCGGCGCAGGGCGATGTTGTGCAGGATGCAGCAGGCCATGAAGATCTGGCAGACCTGGGGGGTGGTGTACTGCAGCCCCCCGCCCGCCAGGCAGCGGAAGCGGCGCCGCAGCCGCGCCAGGGTCCGGCGCAGGGGGCCGAGGGTCCGGGCGTGCAGGGCGTTGTAGCGCAGCTCGGCCGCCCCCCGCGCCCCCTCGATCGGCGTCAGCAGCCACGGCTTCAGGGGGTATCCGTGGTCACCTGGGGGGGCACGGCGGGGTCAGGGCACCCCCGGAGCGACGGGGGCACCCCCCGGGTCACCCCGAGACCCCCACGTTAACCCTGAGACCCCCCGACCCCCCAGGGTAACCCTGAGACCCCCAGGTTAACCCTGAGACCCACCAGACCCCCAGGTTAACCCTGAGACCCCCCAGACCCCCAGGTTAACCCTGAGACCCCCAAGGCCACCAGGGTCACCCTGAGACCCCCAGGTTAACCCTGAGACCCTCAAGACCAACCCCAGGTCCCCAAGGTCACTCTGAGATCCCCCAGACCCCCAGGTTAACCCCAAGGCCACCCCTAGACCCCCAGGATCACCCTGAGACCCCTCCAGACCCCCAGGGTCACTCTGAGACCCCCCCAGACCCCCAGGATCACCCTGAGACCCCCCCCAGACCCCCAGGGTCACCCTGAGACCCCCAGTTTAACCCTGAGACCCCCAAGGCCACCCCCAGACCCTCCCAGGTCAACCCCGAGCCTTCGGTGGCACCTTCTGCCAGAGCTGAATTCTCCAGGACACCCCCTCACCCCGGGACCCCCCCCCAGGACCCCCCCCGGACCCCCAGACCCCCCCTCACCCAGCAGCCAGACCCCCTCGGGCCGCGCCCCCTCCATGAGCCGGGCGAGGGCCGAGTTCTCCAGGACGGCGGCGTTGGGGCACGACCCCGGGAACTTGGCCACGACGTTGGTGATGGCGCCGGCGCGGTCGCAGACCACCTGCATGTTGATGGAGTGGAAGTTGCCGGCGTTGCGGAAGAGCGGCTCATCCTCGGCCGGCGCCCGCAGCGCCACGTGCATGGCGCCCACCAGCCCCAGCACGCCGGGCAGCGCCGGCGGCTCCGCGGCGGGCGCCGGGGCGGGCGGGAAGGCGATGAACCGGGGGGCCCGGCGCTGCAGGGCCGCCAGGAACTGCGCCAGGCAGTTGGACATGGCCGACTGGCTGATGCCCGTGCTGAGGCGCGACGCCGTCTGGAAGGAGCCCGAGGCCAGGAAGGCGAGCGCCGACGTGACCTTGACGGCCACGGGCAGCGCGTGGCTGCGGCCCGTGAGGCTCTGCAGGTCCGAGCCCAGCTCCCGGCACAGCGCCGCGATGGCCGCGCGGTCCAGGCGGCAGCGCCGCAGCGCCTGCTCCTCGCTCAGCTCCAGGAAGGAGCGGCGCGCCCGGTACACCCGCTGCGCCGGGTACGGGCGGCGGCGGCGGCGGCGGCAGCGCCGGGGGGAGCGGGTCGGGTTCGGGGCGGGGAGGGACCCCCCGGTCGGCGGGGAGGGAGCGGGGTGAGGGTCGTGCTCCTGCCCCCGGTGCTGGTCCCGGTCGTGGGGCTGGTTCTGATCCCAATCCTGGTGCCGGGCCTGGGGTTGGTCTCGGTCACGGTCCTGACGCCAGTCCTGGTGCTGGTCCTGGTGCCAGTCCTGGTCCCGATCCCGGTTCTGATCCCAATCCCGGTCACGGTCCTGGCCCTGATCCCGCTGCCGGTTCTGATCTTGATCCCAGTCCCGATCCCCATCCCGGTCCCAGTTCTGATTCTGATCCCGATCCCGATCCCGGTTCTGATCCCGATCCTTATCCCGGTCCCGGTCCCGGTTCCGGCCTCGCAGCCGCCGCAGCAGAAGCACCGCGTGGGACATTGGGGGGCGGGGCTTCGTTGAGAGTGGGCGGGGTCGAAAGAATGGGGCGGAGTCAACGAAAGAGGGGTGTGTCCAATTGAGGGGTTAAAGCGGGAGGGGCAGGGCAGACACTGATGGGGCGGGGCCGCGGAGAAGGGGCGGGGCCCAGCCCTGTCTCTGTCGGTACCGATCCCTGTCTGGTGGATCCTTGTCGGTCCCGGTGCTGGCCGTTCCCGGTCGATCCCTGTCCCGGCCGGTCCCTGTATCGATCTCTGTCCCTGTCCCGCTCCCTGTCCCGGTGCTGTTCGATCCCTCTCGATCCCGGTCTGTCCCGGCCCCTCCGGCCCCGCGGCGCCTCCAGACCCCGCCTCTCCCCCGCGCTCCGATTGGTCGACACTGCCGCCACGCCCTCCCCGAGGCCCCGCCTCGCATTCGTCACTTCCGGCGCGACGCACCTCTGGCGGGAGCGCTTTGTGCATGACGCCATCCTGCCCGGATCTGGGCGGGGCCTCGCTCTGCCTCGGCCAATCGCGCGCCGCCGTCCCGCCGGTCCGGGTCAATCAGCGCGCGCGGGAGGCGGGGCCTCGCGTGAGGCGGTCGCCGCCATTTTGTCGCCGGTGCCGCCACCGAGTCCCGGAGCGAGGGGGGGACGCGGTGAGAGAGGGGGGAGCACCGGGAGAAGACCGGGAGGGGCCGGGGGGGCACCGGGAGCGGGATGGGGGAGCGCCGGAGCCGGGCCGAGGCTTCGCAGTCTGTGGAGGGGAACGGGACGGGGGATGGGGGGCAGGACGAGTCCCCGCGGCCGGAGGTGCCCTGGGGGTCTCACCGATCCGCCCTTTCCCCGGCGTGGGGGGTTTATTCCAGCCCCTCTCTGCAAAGCTGGGAGTGCTCCGGGGGGGTCTCCCTGAGCTGCCCCTTCCCTGGCGTGGGGGAGCTTCGCTCCAGCCCCTCTCTGTGGGGGCGGGGGTGCTCTGAGGGTCCCACCGAGCCGCGTCCGTGGAGCTGGGGACGGTTTGGGGGCTTTGCTCCAGACCCTCCCCGCGGAGCTGGGGGCGCTCGGGGGATCTCACCGGCCGCCCCTCTCCCCCCCCGGCGCCGCAGGCGGGTCGCGATGGTGAAGCTGTTCATCGGGAACCTGCCGCGGGAGGCGACGGAGCAGGAGATCCGCTCCCTGTTCGAGCAGTACGGGAAGGTGCTGGAGTGCGACATCATCAAGAACTACGGCTTCGTGCACATCGAGGACAAGACGGCGGCCGAGGACGCCATCCGCAACCTGCACCACCACAAGCTGCACGGCGTCTGCATCAACGTGGAGGCCAGCAAGAACAAGAGCAAGGCCTCCACCAAGCTGCACGTGGGCAACATCAGCCCCGCCTGCACCAACCTGGAGCTGCGCGCCAAGTTCGAGGAGTACGGCCCCGTCATCGAGTGCGACATCGTCAAGGACTACGCCTTCGTGCACATGGAGCGGGCGGAGGACGCGGTGGAGGCCATCCGGGGGCTGGACAACACCGAGTTCCAGGGTGAGCTCGGGCTCGGGGAGCGCCGGGCCGGGCGGGGGGGGGTGGAGGTGCCGCTCCGGGGGGTTTCGGCCGGATCCGGGTGTCACCAAAATCACCTCGGTGCCGCAGCTGCCGCGGCGTCCGGGGCCGTTTGGTGCCTCTTATGGTCTTATCGGCTCGGTGGGGACTGTTGGTGCTGTGTCCCCTCCCCGTGTCCCTCGGCCGGTGTCGGTTCTGCAGCCCGGGCCGTGCCCGGGGCCGTGCCCGTGGTGGCTCCGTGTCGGGGCAGAGCGGCTCCACGGCGCCCGCTTTGTGAGGAATTCTGGAGCGTTTGCCCCAAAACCGGCGGGTTTGGGGCAGGTTCTGCCCCTGGGGCCTCCTCGTGGGACCAGCGGTGTCCCTGTGCGGCCGGAATTTGGGGGGAAACGGGGTGATAACGGTAACTGAGGCTGGGAGTCACAGCCCGACGCTGCTGCCGTGCCCAGACACTGCCAGGGCGGCTCCTCTGCCCCCCAACTCCTGCCCAGGACCACGGGGAGCCCCTGCTGCTGCTGCTGGTGCCCACCCAGGCGGGTCCTGTTCCTCCCCGCCCTCAGCGGTGCCAGGGCTGGCTCTGGGGGTCTCACAGTGCCAGGGATGGGTCTCAGGGACCCCGTGGCCCGGTCCTGGCTCTCAGGGGTCCCTTGGCACAGTGCCAGTGCTGGGGGCAGCTCTCGGGGGCCTCAGACACCCCGACCTTTAAAATAATTTAATCTGGGTGCAGCAATGAAATGGCAAAATCACAGCTCGAGGGGGAGTCTCTGAGGAGGGACCCTGAGCCAAGGACCCCCCCAGTGTGTGCACGGCAATGTCTGGGGGTTGTCACCTCCTGCCCTGTCCCCAAGTGTCCCTCCCCTGGCTGGGCCACGTGTCCCCAGGCCCGCCCTTGTGGCTCTTCCTGGGGGTCCCACTCAGAGCTGAACCTGCAGCTGCCCCCAGTTCCTCGGTGCCGGTGCCGGGGCAGCTCTGGGGGTCCCAGGGGGCAGTGCCAGGGACAGCTCTGCAGGACCCCGTGATGCCAGTGCTGGGGGGGTATCTGGGGGGTCACTGTAGCACGGTGCCGGTGCCCGTGGCAGCCCCAGGGACCCTGGGCATGGTGCCGGTGCCCATGGCAGCTCAGGGGACCCTGGGCATGGTGCCAGTGCCCGTGGCAGCTCAGGGGACCCTGGGCATGGTGCTGGTGCCCATGGCAGCTCAGGGGGTCACTGTAGCACGGTGCTGGTGCCCGTGGCAGCCCCAGGGACCCTGGGCATGGTGCCGGTGCCCATGGCAGCTCAGGGGGTCACTGTAGCACGGTGCTGGTGCCCGTGGCAGCTCTGGGGACCCTGGGCACGGTGCCGGTGCCGTGGCAGCTCTGAGGGTCACTGTAGCACGGTGCCGGTGCCCGTGGCAGCCCCGGGGACCCTGAGCACGGTGCCGGTGCCCGTGGCAGCTCTGGGGGACTCTGGGCATGGTGCCGGTGCCCGTGGCAGCTCTGGGGGTCACTGTAGCACGGTGCCGGTGCCGTGGCAGCTCTGGGGGTCACTGTAGCACGGTGCCGGTGCCCGTGGCAGCCCCAGGGACCCTGGGCACGGTGTCGGTGCCGTGGCAGCCCCGGGGACCCTGAGCACGGTGCCGGTGCCCGTGGCAGCTCTGGGGGTCACTGTAGCACGGTGCCGGTGCCGTGGCAGCCCCGGGGACCCCGCGTCGCGGCGCCGGCGGGTGACGTCGGGTCTCCCTCTCCCCAAGGCAAGCGGATGCGCGTGCAGCTGTCCACCAGCCGGCTGCGGACGGCGCCCGGGATGGGAGACAAGAGCGGCTGCTACCGCTGCGGGAAGGAGGGGCACTGGTCTAAGGAGTGCCCCGTCGATCGCCCGGGGCAAGTGGCGGACTTTGCCGAGGCCTATAACGAGCAGTACGGAGCCGTGCGCGCTCCCTACGCCGCGGGCTATGGGGAGACCGTGTATTACGATGAGGCCTACGGCGGGATGGCCGACTACTACAAGCGCTACCGCGTCCGCTCCTACGCCACGGCCTCCGCGTACGACGCCTACGCGGAGCAGACCATGGCCCAGTACTCCCAGTACGCCCAGTACTCCCAGGTCCAGTCCTCGGCCATGGCCGCCACCACGGCCATGGCCGGCCGCCTCCCCGCCGCCCTCGACGCGTACGACCGAGCGCTGCTGCCGACCCCGGGCGCGGCGGCCGCCGTCGCCGCCGCCGCCACCGCCGCCGCGGCGGCCGCCTCCTCCACCTATTACACCCGGGACAGGAGCCCCCTGCGCCGCACGGCCGCCGCGGCCAGCACCGTGGGAGAGGCGTACACGTACGAGCGCGGCCAGCTCTCGCCCGTCTCCTCGGTGGCCCGGGCCTCGCTCTACGACCTGCAGCGCTTCGAGCGGGACCCCTACGGGGAGCGGGCGCGCTATTCCGCCTTCTGAGGTGAGCGCCGGCGGCGCCGACCCCCGCGGGGCCGCGGCCCCCGCGCTCGGTAACGGCCTCTCCCCCCCAGGATCGCCGCGGAGCCCCCCCGGCACTCGCCGCCGTCGCCGTGGCCTCGCGGCCCCCGGACGCCGACGCCGCGTCAGGTCAGACGTGCCCCGGGTCGCTGCTGCCACCGTGTCCCCCCCTCCCTGTCACCACCATGTCCCTCCCGTCACCACCGTGTCCCCCCTCCCTGTCACCACCATGTCCCATCCTCCCTGTCACCATCGTGTCCCCCCTCCCTGTCACCACCATGTCCCATCCTCCCTGTCACCACCATGTCCCCCCGTCACCATCATGTCACTCCTCCTGTCACCACCGTGTCCCCCCCTCCCTGTCACCATCGTGTCCCTCCTCCTGTCACCATTGTGTCCTCCCCTGTCACCACCGTGTCCCACCCTCCCTGTCACCATCGTGTCCCCCCCGTCACCATCGTGTCCCTCCTCCTGTCACTTCGTTGTCCCTCCCCTGTCACCAGGACACCCCTTTCCCTGCTGGAGCAGGCCCTGTCACCGCTGTGTCCTGGCATCTGGGTGTCCCATGTCCGGGTGTCCCATGTCCAGGTGTCCCATGTCCGGGTGTCCCATGTCCGGGTGTCCCATGTCCAGTGTGTCCATGTCAGGGTGTCCCCGTCTCTGGGTGTCCCATGTCAGGGTGTCCCCATGTCTGGGTGTCCCCTTGTCCAGTGTGTCCGTGTCAGGGTGTCCCCATGTCTGGGTGTCCCCTTGTCCAGTGTGTCCATGTCAGGGTGTCCCCGTGTCCCGGTGTCCCCGTGTCCGGGTGTTCCATGTCTGGGTGTCCCTGTGTCCTGCTTTCCCAGCAGCCTGGTGTCCCCTGTCCCCCTGTCCCCGTGTCCCCTGTCCCCCTGTCCCCCTGTCCCCTGTCCCCCTGTCCCCCTGTCCCCGTGTCCCCTGTCCCCGTGTCCCCCTGTCCCCGTGTCCCGTGTCCCCCTGTCCCCGTGTCCCCCTGTCCCCTGTCCCGATGTCCCCGGTCCCCCCGTCCCCGTGTTCCCTGGACCTGTGTCCCCCTGTCCCCTGTCCCCGTGTCCCCTGTCCCCATGTCCCTTGTCCCTGTCCCCGTGTCCCATGTCCCCTGTCCCCCTGTCCCCGTGTCCCCCTGTCCCCCTGTCCCCTGTCCCCATGTCCCCTGTCCCTGTCCCCATGTCCCCGTGTCCCCTGTCCCCCTGTCCCCGTGTCCCCATGTCTCTGTCCCCCCACCCCTCTCACCTCTCCGCTCTCTTCCAGGTGTGGCCCCGGACGGAGCCGTGTCCCCCCCCCGCCCGAGCCCCCCCTTTTTGTAGGGCGCTCCCCCCGGATGCCCCCCGGCCTCGCCCGCCCGTTTTCCACCAAAATAAACGTTTTCACCGAATTTCGAAGCCTGGGGTCGTTCCTGGGGGCGGGGTCTGGAGGGGCGGGGCGATCCCCGACCAATCAGAGCGGCGCTGGATACAAAACCCGCGCGGAATATGCAAAACGACTGGAGGGGCGGGGCGAATGCAAATGAACTGCGCTGTCGGCCAATCCGGCTGGAGGAAGGGGGTGTTCGGGCAAAAGGGGTGTGGTTATGCAAATTAAGCAAAGATTGGGTCACGTGGTCCATAGTGCAGCACCGCGCCTCGGCCAACAGGGGGCGCCCACCGACTTCGAGCAGGGGGCGGGGGCCGGCACGCGACTCGCCCCGCCCCCCCGGCCCCGCCCCCCCCACGGCGGGAGGGGAACGGGGACCCCTGAAATGGGGCGGGACAGAGGGTGGGGAGGGGCTCAGGGACCCCTGGAGTGGGGGGGGACTGGGTGGGGGAGCGAAGGGGGCGGGGCACAGGAGCGGGGCGTTGGTGTTGTGTGGGCGGTCCCACGGCAGGTTGAAGGGTCCTGGCGGAGGTTGGGGGGGTCCCAGGGGAGTGTTGGGGGTCTCAAGGGATGTTGGGGGTCCCGGGGGTGTTGGGGGTCCCGGGGCTCCCCCCGGCTCTTACAGCGGAGGTGGCAGCCGGGGGCGGGGGCGTCGGGCAGGGCCGGGGGCAGCAGCAGCAGCAGGAGGAGGAAGAGGAGGCGTCGGGCGGCCATGGCGGGGAGGGCGGGATGATGTGGGACCCCCCCAGGAACCCCCTCGGGACCCCCAAACCCTCCCCCGGGACTCCCCGGCTCCGGGGTCCGCCCCCTCCCCGGCCCGCGGTCCTCCAGCCCGCCAGGGGGCGCCGAGCGCCGGGGCCGCGCACCCGGAAGTGCCCGAGGAGAAGCGGGACGGCGCGCGCCAATGAGCGGCGCGGGGCGGGGCCTGAGGCGGCGGGGGGGGCCAATCAGAGGAGGGGTGGGCGGGCCCAAAGGGGGCGTGGCGGGAAGGGGCGCGGCCCGGCGCGCGCGGCCGCCATGGGGCTGCTCACGATCCTGAAGAAGATGCGCGAGAAGGAGCGAGAACTGCGGCTGCTCGTGCTGTGGGCGGGGCCTCCGTGGGGAGGGGCGGGGCCTGGAGGGAGCGGGGGCGGGGCCTGATGGTGGGGGAGGGGCCAGGACAGGGTCTCAGGGGGTGGGACGGGGGCCGCTGGTGCTGTGGGCGGGGCCTGGAAGATGAGGATGAGGGGCGTGGTCTTCTTGAGGGGGTGGGGGTCTCTTAGGAAGAGGGGCGGGGCCTATGGGGGCAGGGCCTTGGGATGGGGGGTGGGTCATGAAGGGGTGGGGCCTATGTGGGTGTGTCTGTACAGGTGAGTGGGTGGGGCCTCTAGTGGGTGGAGCTTTGAGATTGTGTTGTGGGCGGGGCCTCTTGGGGGTGGAGTCTACTGGGACAGGGTCACTGGTGGGTGGGGCTAAGGAAAGGGGTGTGGCTAAGGGAGGACTCACTGGGAGGGGCCTGTAGAAAGGGGTGTGGTCAGATGGGGCGGAGCTGCAGGAGAAGCCAATGGGGTGGGGCCCATTGGAAGGGCGGGGCCTGAGGACAAGGGTGTGGTCGGTGAGTGGGAGGGGCCAATTGAAGGGGCGTGGGCAGTCAGTGTGGGCGGGTCCAGTTACAAGAGGCGGGGCTTTGGGCACGTCCATGGGGTGGGCGTGCCCTGAGGCCCCGCCCCTCGCAGGGGATTGGACAACGCCGGGAAGACGACGCTGCTGAAGCGGCTCAACGGGGAGGACGTGGGGGGCACCTCCCCCACCCTCGGCTTCAACATCAAGACCCTCGAGCACCGCGGGTGGGTGGGGCCACGGGGGTGGGCGGGGCCAAGGGGTGGGCGTGGCCATGGAAAGGGGGAGGGGGCGGCGGGTGGTGGTGGCCACGCGAGTTATGGAGACGGTGGCCATGGTGGCCTTTGAGGCTTGTGGTGGCCGTGGGGACGGCCATGGTGGCCGTGATGGCCTTGGTGGCCACGCCGGTTGTGCTGGTGGCCATGGTGGTCATGCTGGAGGCCATGATGGCCGTGGCGGTGGCCTGTCGCTGATGGTCACGGTGGCCTTGAGGCTTGTGGTGGCCGTGGCGGTGGCCATGGAGGTTGTGGTGGCCTTGGTGGCCACGTTGGTCCCGCTGGTGGCCGGGGTGGCCCTGATGGTGGTCACAGCAGTGGCCATGGTGATGGTCACAGTGCTGGTCATGGGGGTGGTCATGGCCATGGTGGTGATCTCCGTGACCCCATGTTGGCCGTGTTGACTGTATTGGTGACCCCCACGACCCCAATGACCCCGTGTTGACCCCATTGATGCCCCTGATGCCCCCAATGACCCCGTGCTGACCCCGTCGATGCCCCCGATGCCCCCAATGACCCCCTGTTGGCCGTGTTGACCCCGTTGATGACCCCCCTGCCCCCAGCGACCCCCATGCCCCCCTGCTGCCCCCGTGGCTGACCCCGGTGCCCCCCCAGGTTCCAGCTGCACGTGTGGGACGTGGGCGGGCAGAGCTCCCTGCGCTCCTACTGGCGCAACTACTTCGAGAGCACCGACGGGCTCGTCTGGGTGGTCGACAGCAGCGACCGGCAGCGGCTGCAGGTCTGCGCCGCCGAGCTGCGCGCCCTGCTCCGGGAGGAGGTGACACCCCTGGGGACACCCCTGGGGACAGGGGGGGCATGGGGACACCCCTGGGGTCATGGGGGGCATGGGGACACCCCTGGGGACAGGGGGTCATGGGGACACCCTTGGGGACATGGGGGGACAGAGGGACAGCAGGGACAGGCAGAGCCTGCAGGTCTGCGCCGCCGAGCTGCACGCCCTGCTCCGGGAGGAGGTGACACCCCTGGGGACACGGGGACACCCCTGGGGACATGGGGGACATGGTGACACCCCTGGGGTCATGGGGGACACCCCTGGGGCCATGGGGGACACCCCCGGGGCCATGGGGCCACAACCAGGGATGTCGGGGACATGGGAGACATCGCTGGGGACGTGGGGGACACTGGGGACACCCCTGAAGGGCATTGGGACACCCAGAGGGACACTGGGGACGTGGGGGACACGGGGAGGGGGGGGACAGCAGCGACTGTGGCCTCTGCTCTGGGAGGAGGTGACACTGGGGACACCCCTGGGGACACAGGGACAGTGGGCACAGAGTCAGGGACACGGGGGGCATGGCAGACACCCCTGGGGACAGGGGGGACAGGAGGGAGGGAGGGGGACATGGAGGACATGGGGGTGATGGGGGGGACATGGGGGACATGGGGGTGATGGGGGGGGACATGGAGGACATGGGGGTGATGGGGGGGGACATGGGGGACATGGGGGTGATGGGGGGGGACATGAGGGTGATGTGGGACCAGGGGCCAATGAGGTGTGGGGGGATGCAGGGCCAGGGGTGTCACGGCCAGGGGGCCGCTGGGGACCCGGGCACGGGGCTGTGGGACCACGGGGGTCACGGAGGGGCCGTGGGGGGAGACAGGGGTGTTGTGGGGGCCCAGCAGGGGGGTGACACCGCCTCTGTGTCCCCCCGAACCAGCGCCTGGCCGGGGCCACCCTGCTCGTGTTCGCCAACAAACAGGACCTGCCCGGGGCGCTGCCGGCCGGGGCCATCAGACAGGTACCCCAAAAAGGGGACCCCCCAAAGCAGGGACCCCAAAACAGGGCCATCAGACAGGTACCTCAAAAAGGGGACCCCCCAAAACAGGGTCATCAGACAGGGACCCAAAATGGGACCCCAAAACGGACCCCAAAAAAGGGATCCCCAAACGGGGATCTCAAAAGAAGGGAACCCCAAAACAGAGACTCCCAGAACAGAGACCCCCTGAAACTGGGACTCCCAAGTCCTGGGACCCCCCTCGACCCCCCAAAACTCCCCCTTTCCCCCTTTTCCAGGCCCTGGATCCGGATTTCATCCTCCCCAACCCTCCTCTGGATCCCCTTGGGACCCCCCAGTCCCCCAGTTTCCTCCCTCAAACCCCTGTTTGGGTTGAGTTGGGGGTGGTCCTGACCCCTGGGACCCCCCCCGGGCCCTTTGACCCCCCCTTTTTCCTGTTTTTCCAGGCCCTGCACCTGGATTCCATCCCTCCCACCCCCCTCTGGATCCCCTTGGGACCCCCAAACCCCCAATTTCCCCCTCAAACCCCCAATTTGCCCCCCCAAACCCCCAATTCCCCCCTCAACCCCCCGATTTGCCCCCTCATACCCCTTTTCCTTGGGTAGTTGGGGGTGGTCCCGACCCCGGGACCCCCCCCAGACCCTTTGACCCCCCCTTTTCCCGTTTTTCCAGGCCCTGGACCTGGATTCCATCCGCAGCCACCGCTGGCGCATCCAGGGCTGCTCGGCCTTCACGGGCCGGGACCTCCTGCCCGGCCTGGACTGGCTCCTGGACAACATCGGGGGGCGTCTGTGCCCCCCCGACTGACCCCCCACCCCGGGGAACCCCCCCCAGCCCCCCCCCGGGAAGATTTGGGGCAGTTTAGGGGGATTCTGGGGGGCTCTGGGGGGATGTGCCCCCTCCTCGTGCCATTAAAGTGCCCCTGGATGGTGCCCCGGGGGGTGTTTTTGGGGGTCCCTGGAGCAGTTTTTGGGCAAGTTTGGGGTGGTTTCAGGGTCTCTGGGGGTGCCTGGGGATGGTTTTGGGGGTCCCCGGGGCAGTCGGGGGAGGGGATTGGGGCAGTTTTGGGGGTCCCTGGCTCAGTTTGGGGGGGTCTGGGGCAGGTTTGGGCTCCCCGGGGCAGTTTTGGGGGGATTTCCAGGCACTTTGGGGCCCCTCAGAATCGACTCAGCCCCACGGGGGGGGGTCAGGGGGGGTCTCGTTGCTTTATTGGGGGCTCCAGGGGTAGATTTGGGGTGGGGGGTCAGGGCAGGGCCCCCCCCGGGGGGTCCCTGAAGGCGGGGGGGGGCAGCAGAGGCCCCTCCCCCTCTTCCTCCTCCTCCTCCTCCTCGGTCCGACCCCACGTGACCACCTGGGGGGGTCACGGGGGGGTCACCCCGAGGTAGGGTCACCCCCCCCCCCATGGTACCGACCCCCAAGTCCCCCATTAACCCCCCCAGACCCCCCTTTTAACCCCCCCAATGCCCCCCCCGGGACCCCCATAATGTCCCCCCCCATAATGACCCCTCAAGGCCCCCCCGCAGGGTCCCAACCCCCCTCCCCCGAATTTTACCCCCCCAAAAGGCCCCTGAGACCCCCCTTAACCCCCCCAATGCCCCCCCTGTAAGACCCCCCCCATGGGACCCCCAAATGTCCCCCCCAATATCTTCCCATCAAGGCCCCCCCCAGGGTCACTGCCCCCCCCAGTTTTAACCCCCATAAAGAGACCCCTCTTAACCCCCCCCTTTTACCACCCCCAGCCCCCCCAAATCACCCCCTTAACCCCCCCAATGTCCCCCCACCCCCCAAAATACCCCCCCACGGGACCCCCATAATGTCACCCCCCCAATGTCACCCCTTAAACCCCCCCCAGCATCACACCCCCACCCCCTGGGGTGTTGTGCCTCCCCCAGAGGACCCCCCCAGCGCCCCCCCCCCCCTCACCGTGTCCCTGGGGGGGGTCTCGGGCGCGGGGGGGGCCCCCAGGACCCTCTGCAGCACCTCGGCCACGTGTCGGCTCAGGGCGGCTCGTTCCAGGGCCATGGCCTGGGCCTGACCCCCCCCCAAAAGACGGGTCACCCCAAAAACCGGGACCCCCCCGGGACCCCCCCCAAAATCCCCGGGACCCCCCGGGACTGCCCAAGGCCACCGGGACCCCCCAGAGTGTTGGGATCCCCCCCCCGGGACACCCCCAAATCCCCGGGACCACCCCCCCCAAGTCGCTGAGACCCCTCAAAGCGCTGAGACCCCCCCCCAAAGTGTTGGGACCCCCCCAAAGCCTAGACCCCCCCCCAAAGTGGTGGGGACCCCCACCAAGCGCTGAGACCCCCCACCCAAAGGGTTGGGAACCCCCCAAAGCGTTGGGACCCCCCCACAGCGCGGAGACCCCGTCGGACCGTCTCTAAAACCCCGTGGGCCCCCCCCCCCCCCCAAAATAAAACCCCGCGATCCCGAAACTTGGGACCCCCCTCCCCAAAAGAAAACCTCGGGACCCTCCAGGGACCCCCCTGAACCCCCCCCCGGGACCCCCAAAACTCCTGGGACCCCCCCTTTAATGCCCCCGGGCCCCCCCGCCCCCTCACCAGCCCCGAGAGCCGCTCCTCCAGCAGCCGGTTCAGCCGCCGCGAGCGCGCGTAATCGTCCTGCAGCCTGCGGAGCAAACTGGGAGGACTGGGAGGGCACTGGGAGAGCACTGGGAAGGACTGGGAGGGACTGGAGGGCACTGGGAAGCACTGGGAGGGCACTGGGAAGGACTGGGAGCGACTGGAGGGCACTGGGAGGCACTGGGAGGGCACTGGGAAGGACTGGGAGCGACTGGAGGGCACTGGGAGGCACTGGGAGGGCACTGGGAAGGATTGGGAGGGACTGGAGGGCACTGGGAGGGATTGAGAGGGCACTGGGAGCACTGGGAGGGACTGGGAGCACCCAGAGGGCACTGGGGGAACTGGGAGGGATTGGGAAGGACTGGGGGGCACTGGGAGCACTGGGAGGGACTGGGGGCACTGGGAGCACTGGGACGGACTGGAAGGGACTGGGAGGGACTGGGAGGGCACTGGGAAGGACTGGGAGCACTGGGAGGGATTGAGAGGGCACTGGGAGCACTGGGACGGACTGGAAGGGACTGGGAGGGCACTGGGAAGGACTGGGAGCACTGGGAGGGATTGAGAGGGCACTGGGAGCACTGGGACGGACTGGAAGGGACTGGGAGCACTGGGAGGGATTGACTGGGAGCACTGGGACGGACTGGAAGGGACTGGGAGCACTGGGAGTACTGGGGGAGCACCGGGGGGGGCACTGAGAGAACCCGAGCCCCCGCCCTGTGGGGGGTGTGGCCACACCAAGCCACGCCCACAGGGCACCACCCATCGATCGGTGTGGGCGTGCTCTGTTTGGCCCCACCACGTGGGCGTGTCTTGTCATGTCCCGCCCCCGCGTGGGCGTGTCCCCGAGAGGCCCCGCCCCTCACCTGTCCATCCGCTCCCGCAGCGCGTCCAGCTCCGCCCGGGCCGGGGGGGGGCTGGGGGGGGAACGGGGCTGTGGGACCCCCGGAACGGACCAGGGACCCCCCAGAACCCAGGCGGGACCCCCAGAAATCCACCCGGGACCACCCAAAACCGCCCCGGAACCCCCCAAAAGTGACTCTGGACCCCCCCCAAACCGACCCCGGAAACCCCCAAATTGACCCAGGAATCCCCAAAACTGACCCGCGACCACCCCCCCCCCCCCAACAGCCTCGGCATCCCCAAAGTGATGGGAGACCCCCCCCAAAAGTGACGCGGGACCCCCAAAATCGATCCAGGACCACCCAAAACCGCCCCGGAACCCCCCAAAAGTGACTCTGGACCCCCCCCCAAACCGACCCCGGAAACCCCCAAATTGACCCAGGAATCCCCAAAAATGACCCGAGACCCCCAAACCACCCCGTAGATCCCCCCCCCTCACCCCCGGCCGACCCAGGATCACCCAACCCCGCCCCGGGACCCCCCAAAACTGAACCCGGGACCCCAAACTCACCCGGTCGCTGCCCCGGCGCCTCCGGTCGCCCCCGGCTCCTGTGGGGGGGACCCGGGTGTGACCCCCCCTCGAAAGGGGCCGAGGGTGACACAAAGTGTGTCCCCTCCCCCCAAAAAGGCCCCCCCGCGTCCGTACCTGCCCCCCCTCATCTTCCTCCTCGTCCTCCTCTTCATCCTCCTCCTCCTCCTCCTCCTCCTCCTCCAGCCCCGCCCCGGGGGGGCCCTGCCCCCCCCCCTGGGGGGCGGCGGACCCCGAGCCCAACCGGGGGGACCCCCCCGGGACCCTCCGAGGGGGCGACCCCGGCCCCCACCGACCCTCCGGAGCCCGGGGAGCTGCCGGGGGGGTCCGAGGGGTCCCGGGGGGGGTCCGGGGGCTCCCGGGGGGAGTTCGGGGGGTGGGGGGGGTGCGGGGGGGCCACCCCAGCGCCCGCAGCTCGGCGGGGCTCAGGACCCTCCGCGTCAGCTCGTCCAGGAAGCGGGAGAAGCGGGACCCCCCCCGGGGCCCCCCCACGGCCTCCAGCGAGCGCGCGATCGCCTGGGGTTCGGCCCCCCTATCTTCCCCCCGATCTCGTGTCCCCCCCCCACCCCTCTGCTCCTCCTCTGCTCCCGCATCAGCCCCCCCGCTCCCCCCCCCCTGGCCGCCCCCACCCCCTCTGGGCCCCCCCCCCGGACCCCCGGCCGGGCCCCCGGCGGCGAGGGGGGGTGTAAGAGCCGGGGGGGGGGACGGGACCCCCCCGGGGGGACATCGGGGGGTCCCCGAAGGCGCCCGCGACGTCCCCGAGGGGTTCCGGGGGGTCCCCGAGCCCCCCGGGGGGGTCCCCGGGCAGGCGGAGGTGGCTCTGCCCCCGCCGGGGGGTGGGGGGGGGGCTGTAAGGGCGGGGGGGGCCCCCCCGGGGGGATCTCGGGGGGTCCCCGAAGGCGCCCTCGATGTCCCCGAGGGGCTCCAGGGACCCCGCGCTGTCCCCGAGCCCCCCGGGCAGGCGGAGGCGGCTCGGCCCCCCCCGGCGACGGGCGAGGGGGTGCGAGTGGGGCCCCCCCTCGCCCCCCTCCCCCGCGGGGGGGTCCCCGGGGGGGTGAAGCCCCTCGTGGCTGCGGCTCAGCCCCCGGCGCAGGCGGGACCCCGGGGCGCGGGGGATGTCCCCGAACGTCCCCCCCAGGGGGTCCCCGAGGGGGTCCCCGGGGGTCCCCGCGCCGTCCCCGACCCCCTCGGGGGGGTCCCCGGGGTGGGGGGGGCGGCTGCGGCGCGGCCCCCGCCGCCGGTGGGCACCGAGGGGGTCGGGGGCGGCCCGGGGGGGGCCGGCGACGTCCCCGAGGGTCCCCAGGATGTCCCCGAGGGGGTCCGGGATGTCCCGGAGGGTCCCCTCAGGGGGGGGGTCCCCGGGGGGGTGAAGCCCCTCGTGGCTGCGGCTCAGCCCCCGGCGCAGGCGGGACCCCCCCCGGGGGTCCCCGAGCGTCCCCAGGGGGTCCCCGAAGCCCAGGGGGTCCCTCCGGGGGTCCCCGCGGGGGGGGGAGCGGGGGGGGGGGCCCCCGCAGGGGCCTTCGCCCCCCCCGGAGGAGGAGGAGGAGGAGCAGGAGCAGGAGGTGAGGGAGGGGGAGGACGAGGGGGTCCCCGGGGGGGGGCCCGGGGGGGTGAAGAAGCGCTCGAGCAGCTGCATCTTCCCGGGGGGCACCGGCCCCCCCCGGGACCCCCCCGCGACCCCCCCCCCGGGCCGCGACCCCCGCCGGGAGGGGCGGTGCCGGACGGGGGATCCCCGCGGGGGCCCCCCGCTCATCCCGGACCCCCCGGGACCCCTCGGGAACCCCCCGGGAACCCCCCGGGAACCCCCGGGGACCCCCCCCGGATTCCCCTCGGGCCCCCCCGCGCTGCCTCTGCCTGGATCCGGCTCCGGGTCTTACTCCGGTTCCAGTCCCGGCTCCGGTTCGGGTCTAATCCGGATCCCGGTTTTAACCCGGGCCCGGCCCGGTTCGGCTCCTTAATCCCGATCCGGTGCCTGATCCGGGCCCAGCCTTTGATCCGGTTCCGATCCGATCCGGTTCCGGTTCGATCCGGTTCTGGTCCGATCCGGTTCCGGTCCGATCCGGTTCCGGTCCGATCCGGTTCCGGTCCGATCCGGTTCTGGTCCGATCCGGTTCCGGTCCGATCCGGTTCTGGTCCGATCCGGTTCTGGTCCCGAGTCCGGGCCCAGCCGCTGCTCCGGGGCCGGCTCGGGTCTCCCCCGGCTCTGCTCTCGCTCCGGCTCCGGTTCGGGTCGGATCCCGCTCCGGTCCTTAATCCAGTCCCTGCTCCGGTTCCGGTCCGATCCGGTTCCGGCCCTTCCCCCCGCCCCAGTCCGGGCTCCAGTCCCGGGGTCGCCGCAGTCCCAGTTCCCAGTTCCGACCCAGTTCTGGTCCCGGCTCCAGCCCCAGTCCCTGCTCCAGTCCGGCTTATCCCGCTCCCCGAGCCGCTCCGGTCCGATCCAGTCCCGCTTTGGCCCGGTCCGATCCGGTCCGATCCGGTCCGATCCAGTCCCGCTTTGGCCCGGTCCGATCCGGTCCGATCCGGTCCGATCCAGTCCCGCTTTGGCCCGGTCCGATCCGGTCCGATCCGATCCGATCCGGTCCGATCCGGTCCGGTCCGATCCGATCCAGTCCCGCTTTGGCCCGGTCCGGTCCGGTCCGATCCGATCCAGTCCCGCTTTGGCCCGGTCCGATCCGGTCCGGTCCGGTCCGATCCGATCCGGTCCGATCCGGTGCCGGGCTTTGATCCGGGCCCGGCTCTTTATATCGGCCCGAGCGCATCAGCCGGTCACGTGACCCGACCCTCCCCCCCCCCCCCAATTCCCCCTCCCTCAGACCCCCCCCACCCCCCGGACCTCCCCCCGGATGGGCCGGACTGGAGCTACTGGGGGCACTGGTGTCCCTGGACTGGTTATACTGGTGTCACCTGTACTGGTTACACTGGTGTCCCTGTACTGGTGTCTCTGTACTGGTTGTACTGGTGTCTCTGTACTGGTTGTACTGGTGTCACCTGTACTGGTTACACTGGTGTCTCTGTACTGGTTACACTGGTGTCCCTGTACTGGTGTCTCTCTACTGGTTGTACTGGTGGTACTGGTGTCCTGGCACTATCTATACTGGTTGTACTGGAACCATCAGCACCGGCTGTACTGGTTACACTGGTGTCCTTGTACTGGGTACACTGGTTCCAACCGTACTGGGATCACTGGTGTCTCTGTACTGGTGTAACCAGTTCTGTCTGTACTGGTGTTATTGGTGTCCCTGTACTGGTGTTACTGGTTCTGTCTGTACTGGTGTGATCTCGTCTGTCTGTACCGGTGTTACTGGTGTCCCTGTACTGGTATTACTGGTGTTCCTGTACTGCTGTTCCTGGTCCTGTACTGGTGCTGCTGGTCCTGTGTGCACTGGTGTTACTGGTCCTGTACTGGTGTAAGTGCCCCCCTCCGCCCCCCCAGCCCGGCCAAGGGCGGCCGAGGTCGCTCCCAGTCGATACTGGGACGGTCCCAGTTCAGCCCCGCGGCCCTTTCCATGAGGCACCAACGAGGGGGGGGGCAGTGGGGGGGAAGGGGCCGGTTTTGGGGGACTGGGAGGGACTGGGAGGGACTGGGCCTATCTGGGGGTCCCAGGGGGTGTTCTGGGGGGTCAGGGGCCGGTTTTGGGATCCTTGGGGAGGGGATTTGGGGGTCCCAGGGGGTGTTTTGAGGGGTCAGGGGCCGGTTTTGGGGCGCTCGGGGGCTCTTTGGGGTCCCGGGGGGTGTTTTGGGTGGTCGGGGCCGGTTTTGGGGCGCTCGGGGGCTAGTTGGGGTCCCGGGGGGGGGTTTGGGGTCAGGGGCCGGTTTTTGGGGGCGCCGGGGGCTCGTTGGGGTACCGGGGGGGGGTTTTGGGGGTCAGGGCCGGTTGTGGGGCGCTCGGGGGGCTCTTTTGGGTCCCGGGGGGGGGTTTGGGGTCCCCCCCACTCCCTCCCCCGCTTCCATGACGTGGCCCCGCCTCCATGACGTGGCCCCGCCCCCTTTACGTCGCCGCCATCTTGGCTCCGGGCGGTGACGCCGCTCTTGGCTCCGCCCACTTGAGGGCAGGACGAAGGGGAGGGGCCTGTCTCGCTGACGTCACGGGGATCCCCGGCGCTGATTGGCCGATCGCGCTGTCAGTCAGGCGGGTGACGCGGTCGGACCCGGGAGCGGCGGCGGAGCCCGAGGTTGGGAAGGGGGGGGTGGATTTGGGGGGTCCCGGGGGGGGGTTTTGGGACCCCCGAGGGAGGGGAGGGTTGGGGGAGGGGAGGGGACACGGGTTTGGGGGTCTCGGGTTGGGGGGAGCCGCTTCCGGGGGGGATGAGGGGGGGGACGGTTTTGGGGTGTCCCTCTTGGGAAAGGGGGATTTGGGGGGTCCCGGGGGGGGGGGACACAAAGGGGGTTTGGGGGACCCCTCGAAGGGGATTTGGGTTGGGGGAGGGGACACGGGTTTGAAGGGGGGGGGACCCGGTTATTGGGGACCCGTTTCCGGGGGGGGAGGGTGTTTTTTGGGGGTTTCCCTCTGTTGGGGGGGGAATTTTGGGGTCCCGGGGGGGGGAAGGGAGGGTTGGGGTCCCCGGGGGGTTCCATTTCGGGGGGGGGGGTCGGACACGGCCTTTGGGGGAACCCGATCTGGGGGGGCCCGTTTCCGGGGGGGGGAGGGGGCGGTTTTGGGGTGCCCCCGTTGGGGGGGGTGGAAATTGGGGGGTCCCGGGGGGGGAGCAGGTTTGGGGGACCCTCCCCCCCCCCCCGGGGGCTGGTCCCGGGTTCTGGGGAGACCCCTGTTTTTGGGGGAGGGGGGTGGGGGGCCCCCAGGCCGGTTTGGGGGGGCCCCGGGTGTGGGTGGGGCCGTTTCCGGGGGTGGGGCAGTTTTTGGGGTGCTCCGTTTTTAGGAGGGGGGGGAAGGGGCGGTTTTGGGGTGTCCAAGGGGGGGGGGGTCCCTGGCTATTGGGGGGGGCACCCAGGGTTTGGGACCCCCCTAAAAAGGAGAGGGATAATGGGGGGGGGGTTGGGAGGACCCCAATTTTGGGGAGGGGAGGGCAGGGGGGGGGATTTGGGGGTGCAGGACCCCCCCCCTCGAACCCCCCCGGCCCCCCCCCCCAGTGCCGCCATGTCCTGAGGATGTTCAGCCTGGACGAGACCCCCGAGGACCCCGGATCCAACCCCCCCTCCCCCTGGGGGGGCTCCCCCACCCCCAGCCAGCCCAGCACCCCCTCCCCAGGTGAGAGACCCCCCCAAAATAACCCCAAAACTGCCCCAAAACCTCCCATGGCCCCCCC